>NC_080680.1:82380894-82393394 GCF_030445035.2 Dasypus novemcinctus | reverse complement strand
CACTATATATTTGTATATTTATATTTTCATTTTAGGTAATCCACAGTATAAGGAATAATGTGAGCATCTCTCTTTTCAGTGAGTTAAAACTCTGCTAAAGTAACGTGCATAGATATAATGTATTGGAATAATTTCCAGTAGTGAAGATTGTATATTTACATCATTAAGCACTAGGCAACATCTAAAAGACGATATATTTGAAGACTAAAATAAAGCACAAATTCAAAAATGGGGAGTTATTAAACCTATTAATTTTATGATTTTTTTTGGTAAATAAGACTCCTCCCCCCACCAAGAAAAAACAAAAAAAGAAAACCTCAGAAAAAAACGAAAAGAAGAAAACCTCTGTAAGCAGAGAACAATGAACATACGCAAGACGGTAAAGATCACAGTAATTCACTCCCTGAATGCTCCAAATCTTCATGCTTTAAAAAGCATCCCAATTTTCTCCAAAGGTGGTGGCATTTATTCACTGGGCCATAGCTAATTTTACATGGAATGCAAAAATGTTAGTTTAAGTTTAATTTACCATCCTATTTAAATATTTCCAATGTAGCCCTCAAACTGCAGAGCTATCCCTCTGTCTATTTTAATTTTAAAGTAAGTTAGCAAAGGCTTCCTTCTTAATCCCTGGAGACTACCTACATAGTGACACAAATGCACAAATTTATGATAGCAACATAAATGCTCTTCTAAAGTAATGTGCAACATTAAGTGAAAATCGTTTCCTGGAAAGATATTATAGGTATCTATATTTTATTTGCCATCTTAAACATATCTGGGTCTTTATGGCCTTATTTTAAAAATGTATTTCCTTTTTATATTTCCTGGTGCAAATGGACTGCATAAATAAGCAATGTGCTATGAGGCTTCAGACCAGCCGATAAAACCTTTCAATTTTCATGCCAGCTTCTTCTTTTGTAATTCAAATCCGCCTGGAAACTGGCAGCTCTGAAAACTGAAACAAGCACTGCCACAAATACCTTGTAATGCTATCGACCTTGTCTGCCCATGCAGTGAGAAAGGGGGATGCGTATGTGTCTGCAGCCATCCAGATAACACAACTCATTTTTGGGGGTGGGTTGGGGAGGGGGTGGGGATAACAGAAGCCAGCCCCAGACTGTGCACCAAAAGCAGTCATTACCAGGCGAGCTGGAGAATAAGTCTCTTCAAAATACACAGTGCATTTAAAAATCATATATGAGGCTGAGCCACTGCTGTCATTACCAATTTTAATTTAGCTCCTTCAGTTTGCCAGCCAGATAAACTCTTTAGTGCCGTTTTTTAATCTATTTGCCACATTTTATGTTTAAGATTATAGTAATATGGACAGGAGAAGGAATCACTTTTAGGGGAAATAAAGAAATAGATCCGCTTATCAGCGCCCATCATAAAGTTCATTAATCAGCCAGGCTTTGTGCCCTCTAAATTGAAAGGTTAAATAATCCTCTCAGGAATATTTTTCGGCCCCATCCGCCAATTGTCCGGAGAGGAGCTGCCATTCATAGCACACAGGATCAGTGACAGGGTATCTTACCACTGTTTGGACCCCAAACAATGATGGACAAATGGTCTGGTTTACAAAGAAACCTTTCAGTACATGAATGGAAAGGACCACAAGCTTGCAGGTTGGGGGGATGAAGAGGTTGTGGAGACAGGATGTGGGGGGAAGGAAGAGAAAAGAGCACATGTATGTGTGAATGCATGGATATTTTATACGAATGCTTATTGGGGTAGACTATAAAACATAGAAACCACATTTAACATGTATCTTCTGACCACATGAAATGCTTAACATATTCAAATCTGCTTATACATTTAGCATACAATTGGACATGAACTTCCACTGAAAAACTATAGAAGAATGGAATGATAGCTCTGTGTTTATTAGCTAATACACAAGAGATCCAAATAAGCCCCAAGATTTTCATTTTCATTATAACTCCACATGACTTAAAACCCACAGCACTATGCCCCTCTCTCTCCCTAATCTGGCTCATTCTACTGGAATACTCTTAACCATAGTCACAAAGGCAGGGAATTCCACAGCTGCATGGACCTGTTTTGGGGTGTGGGCGGTGGGGTGAAAATAATGCCTTCTTGCTTTTTATAGTATGCATCATCTTAGCCCCTGCTTGTCTCAAAATAAGGAACAAACATGGAATATAGAAATGCTCTTCGAAAGAATGCAAAGCACATGCACTGAGAAAGTGCTTAATTTTGTGTTGCCTTTTTTTGTTGTTATTGCTGGACCTACAGGAGAATATGGCTTGGGAGTCTGCAAAACAATTGACCATGCTCTTATACTGTAACATTTTGTCATGAAATCAAGTTGGTTTCCAGCATCAGACATGTGAAGGTATATGAAGTGGTTTTACCTGAACTGCAAAAAAGTGATATGCTATTTTGTTTCATTTCTTATCTCATCTGTTTAATCTAAGCCCTTTACTGCTAGCAAAAAGTATTTTTTATAATCGGAGAGGGTGAATTATTCAATTTCATATTATCATTATTTATACAGAAGCAAAGATTTATATAATTTCATTTGTTTAGTAGATAACCACATTTAGACAATATTGAGGTTATTACTTAAGAATTACACATTATATTAATACGTATTTTTTAAAACGATCTCATCATATCTTTACATTTATCTCATTTCACAGTCACTTTCATTAGAAGAGGAAATGCCCTAAAAATGTTTGTGATCTAACCATAAATGTCCTTATAATGAATTTTAGAAAATCAAATTAAGAAAATAATTCAAGTTTGCTATACTTAATTAAAATGTACTCATCTACATTTCCAGAAAAGGAGAAAACAACTATAAATAATTAGAAAATGAAAGCTGAGGTAAATGATTACATTAACAAAGGACACTGCTTTTAAATATTTAAATATCAATAACTGTAAGAAGAAAATATTTTTGGGCGATACAATATAAAGAGGTAGTTATGAATTTCTTTTCTTTGGCAAACAACAGAATCTTCTCAAAAGACACGATAATCTTAGTTGGGACATCATTCTAGGGCCCTCTCTAATGTGTAGCACGTCTACAGATTTGCTGTATTACGGCTCATGTAGTATTGAACACCTGCTATGTGCTAGGTGTTGTGCTAAGAACTTTACATTTATCAACTCATTTCATAGTTATTACTATCTTATAAAGGCATTATTCCCACTTTTCAGATGAAGAAACTGAGGATCTTAGAAATTAAATATTTTAACTAGGTTATACATCTAGTAAATTAAAGAGCCAGAATCTGAACCAAAGTCTAATCCTAAAAGCTGGCAGTCTTTTCATGATATAATGACTTAAACACTACTTATTAGTATTTCCCCAGGAATATGTCTGCTGTTAAGGCCCAAATTCATGGCAAATTTGAGCAGGAAATGTGGTACAACTGTGGGAGGTCAAGTGCCACTGTAAATAAAGGAAATACAAAGGATCCAAGAAAGACAAAATTGAGTTTTTATTATATCAAAATTAAGAAATGGTCCAAAACTTTGTTTGCCTAAACAAAGAAACAAAAATAAATGTGGGTTATTTCACAAATTAAAATATATATCAAGAAACATATTTAGGTAATATGAATATTTATAGACATGGACATATTAAAAGATTATAAAGGTTACCTTATACTCTGTCCAAAAGATTCATTTCTATATGGCTTTTGAAAAAAGGAATTAAAATAATCTGGTAGTATCATTACCAATTGATACATACATGTGAATTCTTTTTACAAAATTAAATATAGATTTCTCATTACTTATTTTGAATAATTATTATTTTTTGAAATGTGGTCTACTAAGTAAGGTGAAGATCTAATTGAATTCCAAAGTTATTAGAATTTTCTGTCAAATGATCTTAGACATGTAGCAATTTTTCGTGAAATATTTTTGATATTTCTTAAAAAAACAGAGATTTTAAGAAAGCAAACTCAAAATAGCCAGAAAACAAATATTTACTACTGTGCAAAAATACACATAATTCTAATGATTCTCTGATACGTGTGTGTATGTAGGGGGGGTTTGAAATGACAAATGAATTTCAAATCTAAAATGTGACGTATTTTATCAATAATTAACAAACTTTTAGTTATTTAAGAGATTGTCCTTTTGGAACCTTAAATTTAATTCAACTTATTACCAAAGTTTGTTACCATACTAGAAAACATAACCCAAGTTCAGAGATACTACTCATGTCAACAAGTCAATGGATCCTCTTTCAGGAATCTTTTCCTGCAGAATATTTAAATGATCAACCAAAACCCTTAAAGGTTATGGCTGATGATGACTGTGACTAATTAGGAGATTCCTATATACTTAAAACCTGTTAAGAATTATTGTAATCTACCACATCATTCACATGCATGACAACTAAAAGGAATGTTTAATACAAATATCATTGGTTCAGTATACTGTATCTATATTTATTGTTGCGATGATTGAATGTCCAGAGAAGATTATGACAAGCTCAATCATCTGGAATATATTTGAGGCATGGCATGAATTGCCTTCAAAGTTCAAAGTACATATGAAAAATAATCACTCAAATAAGTTAAAATTACTCTACATTATGCTTCTATGCTTTTTTTTTAAGATTAATTTTATTTGTTTTTAATTTATTCCCCCCGCCCCCAATCGTTTACACTCATTGTCTGTCTTGCTCTGTGTCTGCTTGTCTTCTCTTTAGGAGGCACTGGGAACCAAACCCGGAACCTCCTGTGTGGGGGAGAAGCACTCAATTGCTTGAGCCTCTTCCACTCCCTACTTCTACTTCTATGCTCTTTATGTATCGGAAACATAACAAATACGGAATATGGGAAGCGGACTTGGCCCAATGGATAGGGTGTCTGTCTACCACACAGGAGGTCCGTGGTTCAAACCCTGGGCCTCCTTGACCCGTGTGGAGCTGGCCCATGTGCAGTGCTGATGCGCGCAAGGAGGGCCATGCCACACAGGGGTGCCCCCGCGTAAGGGAGCCCCACGCGCAAGGAGTACACCCTGTAAGGAGAGCCGCCCAGCACGAAAGAAAGTGCAGCCTGCCCAAGAATGGTGCCGCCCACACGGAGAGCTGACACAACAAGATGACACAAGAAAAAGAAACACAGATTCCCAGTGCTGCTGATAAGGATAGAAGGGGTCACAGAAGAACACACAGCGAATGAACACAGAGAGCAGACAATGAGGGGGGGAGGGGAGAGAAATCAATCAATCAATCTTTAAAAAAAAACAAATAGGGAATATGACATAGAATCACTTAACATTTCAGAAATTGAAACAATTTATTATAAAGTCAGATACTATACAGTGGTAAACTGTATGAATCTTGAAAATTCTAAGGTTATCTACTTATATTTATATTTGTCATAATAGGGGCACTATTTCAAAGTGTAGACAAAAGAAGAACATGCAGCAAAATAGACACAGAGAACAGACAACTGGGGAGGGGAGGGGGCAGGAGGGAAGGGGAGAGAAATAAAATAAATAAATAAATCTTTAAACAAACAAACAAACAAAAAGACCACAAGCAATTGCTTCTACAATGACAAAAAATTCTCTGTAAGTAAAGGTGAATACACCTGGTGAAGAGAGAAAGGGGTAGTAAAAAGTCCAAATGTAATTTTCCATCTTTTGCCATCCTCAGGAGAAACTTTTATTAACAGATAAGAAAATTAGTATTTCTTTAAGTTTTTAAAACAGAAGTAAAATTTAAAGCTCATCTAGTAAATATTGAAGTCTAAATGCAATGGTCTTTGTCCCTAGCCACTAAGGGGCAGACAAAAGGCAAAGGCACTTTTTTGTTTTGTTTGTTAAATGAAAGAAAGGAAGTTACTGTGTATGTTCGAACTTCAGATTCAATTAATTTATAACTGAACAACATATACTACCAAAAAAAAATAAAAACCATGATGGCTGGTGATCAGGACATTAAAAATCTTTAGAAGACAGAAAAACTCAATGGGTTCTATGACAAAATACTTAAAATGATATTCTTTTCTAAATATGTGAATGCTGCATACTTTTCATTGCTTATGAATTACTTAAATCTACATTAGAATTATTGCCATAAAGTATTTGATACTATTTAAATATGTTAAACCACGAAAAACATTCTCAAAATATGCGTATTGATTTTCCATTTAAACCAAATTATTTTTTGCATTAAAAATACTGAAAATCATATAAGTTATGAATTCTCTCTTTGAGGGGTAGATGCCTCAATATATCTTTGAAAAGAAGTAAATACCAAAATTCTCTCATGTGTTTCAATAAATGTAAATAAACTATATCTAAATCTAAATCATTTTATTCTATCTCCATTCAAATAGAAATATGCCTACAAACAATTTTTAAATGTCTGAGGAAACATTGTGAGAAAAATAATACATGCATTTATAATTCAGTGTTCATTTTTACCCTTTCCCTTTACAAAAGCTTTAGAAAATAGCTTTTTGATGATTTGGCAAATTGTATTTATTTTTAAGTGAATCTCATTTATTGAGATTGATAATTCCAGGTTTCATTTGCTTTGAAATTCCATTTTCCAATTGCTTCCAATGATAAATTCTGGGAAAATGTGGTCCAAAATGCCAGTGAAATAAAGATTAAAAAAAAAAAAATCAATTGACCTCCTTTGTAAATGTAGTGATTACCTTTTATACTAAATTCAAAACATGGTTAAGACTGAAGTGAAAAATTACTAACAATTTTCACCACATAAGTGAGTGTTTACATAAATGTAAAACTATGTACATAATTTTTTCTATTTTTTCAAATCTATCTCTTCTATCTCTGGAGAATTAAAAAATAAGTTACCAATTTTCATTCAGAAAATTCTTACTTATTCAGATGCCAAGTAACCTGGAATAGAAAACATTTTGATTTATTTTACAGTACTACAGAAGAAAGATGGCCCCAAGAAAATACAAAATAGTGATTTGCATTCTAAATAATCAGAGAACGATTACTGGTGCAGTGGTCTTTTAATACTAAGGGCATTTTAAATGAAAATTATACCTCTGGAAATTTGATAGAGATGTAATGTATTGATAGCAACATTTGGTCAATCGAAATATTGAAATAGTAACACCAGACATAGAAAAAATGAACTAGAACATTTACAAGAGTACTCTTGATTCCTGAGAAAATTGGAAAAGTGAATTTGAACTACCAAATAAAAGCGTCCAAAATCAATTTATAAAATGTTAGTTTATGATAATCTGTATGTCAAGCCTCAAAAAAAAAAAAAAAGGTACAAAGAAAAAGTTATTTGACATTTTAATGCACAGTATGCAACCAGTTCTATTTTCTTAAATGAAAAAAAGACAAAACAAGACAAAAACAAAAACAAAAAAAACCAGAAAGACCTATCACTACAGATGTTATGGGTGTTCTTGGTGGTGGTGGTAGCGGGTTGCAGTCCTATTTATGTCCAAGGGGCTCTCAGTAAGAAATACAGGATTCCCAACATACATCCGATTAAGAGAGAGATATATTTTTTCCATGAAAAGAAAAGATTATGGCTTGAGATTCACTTTTTGCAACTATTTATTTATCATTTTAAGTTACTGAAAAAAACAAACAACCCTACACATTCCATTTTAACATTTTGCAGTTAGAAAACTACCCATCTTACCTTACATCACAACTCAAGGATAAAGATTTTTGTGTAACTATGCCAAAGAAATACCTGAATCCACTTTCTCATTCCTTCCTTCTTGTCATAAAACATAATTCTAATGTTAAATTCAAATCTGCTGATTTTTGAGGTTATCTACCTTGTGACATGGAACAGAATGCTTGAGAATAATGCTCCCATTTAGTGTAAAACTCATATCCATACTATGAAAACCCAAAAACTTATTTTTAAACTGGTATTTCCAGACACAGAGAGGCAACTGAGTGGCAAAGTGAATTGAAATACTGTTAGTTATGGTCCATAAGATATTACTCGGTCATTCAAATAGCTCAGTTAAGGCTACTATTGATTACCAATAAACTCTGACCATAAGCCTTTCCTAGGCCAGGAAGGAAGGCAAGAGCTCACTTCTTTACTGTCTCCATTTCCTTGATAGCAAATATTTTACTTTTTGAAGTGTAAATTCTTAGCTTCCCAAACATTATATATAAAGAAACATTTAAAATTTAATTCTAAAAAAGTTACATTTACTTCAGGCTTAAATATTTAGTTAAAGTAAAAGGTAGTAGGCCATGATACATTTCAACAATGTACATGAAGAAATCCAAGCACAATATTAAAAACATAAAAGATGTATTATCCTTTTTGGTTCCTAACAAACATAGTCTCCAAATTGCAAATTTGTGGTATTTTTTAAGTAGATTACAAATAAGATTAACAAAACTGTCCAAAAGCATGTCAAACTATCACCTCTACTAGTTAAAAATTCTGTTGATTGTAAAACTCTGTTGGTGGCCATTTTGGCCAAGGATTTTTAATATAAATGAGACTAGAAATAATAAGGGATGAGGGAAGGGACTTTCTTCTTGAATAGTTAAAGAAGGAAAATTTATCTAGAATGAGTTATCTGAAAGGTGAAAAAGAATATTCAAGGTCAGGCTTTACCCAAATTTGAAAATGTAGCAGAAATTGAAAGACAAGAATAGTGCTGCACTATTAAAGAATTTTAATACTTTCTAAATATCTTTTGAAGGAGGTAAAAAACATGAACTATTTGGAAAAATTATTTAATTAGATCAATAATACTCATACTTTCTTTTTCTCTAAATCAATAATCCAAAGTCATTGAATTATACTACATTATTTTATAACCATAAAATAAAGAAAAAAGTATAGCCATATAGTTATAATTATGTTAATATATATCATCTTACAGAGTTTTATTAGTACGTACCCTTGTGGTATTAGTATTTATTAGTGTAGTGAAGTCTAGCCAATTTTGTTTAAAAAGCTATTCTATTCAGATACAAGTTGTTAAGGAGGCTTTATTTTATCTCTCATGAAGTTGCTGAAAATAACTTTCAACTAGTTTCAGAATATGTTTTAAGAAATTTTTGCTTTGGGACATTTTACAAGTCCTTTTATGCCAATCAACTTTATCATCTTTCTTATGTGTTTGAAATACAATATTTTGTTTAACTTATAGACTTAAAACAAAATCTTTTCAGAGAAAGTAATTCCTGAATAGTCCGTAAGTTGTAGTTGTTAAAACTTAGCTTTCTCTGCAACTGGCTTTCCAGTCTTACTGGTTGAGAAAAAAATAAAAGCAGGTGAAAAGTTCCCAAATGTAAACATTTTTAACTGGGTATACTAATCAGTTTTTTCCCCCAAAAGTATAGCCCATTTTGGGTAAGTCATGGTTACTTTTTGGTTAGAAAAAGAAATCAACCAAGAATTAAGTAAAGGAAGTTCCAGAGTTTTAAAAAGACTGGTTTAAATAAATATACAATACTAATTCTAATATAAGCTTCATTACTTGGTCTGTGCTCTGATTGATGCCACATTCAAGTGTGAGGGCAACAATAAGTCAATAGATGGCAGTCCATCACCTAGTAAAAGAGCTGACGATGATTAAAGTCACCAAGCACATTGGATTTATTCAAGATTGAATACTGTTTAATTGCATGCATTTGGATATTGCCCATACACTACTAAGATAATTTTCATAATTAGTTAACTATTTTACTTTAGATGGGTTTACAAACATACTAGTTTAGCACTTACACTTGCAAGGAAAATTAATTATTAAGTTAAACTTGATAATTATCAATTGTGATAGTTACTTAAATGATTATTTTGAAAAATTAGTCAGGATTCCAGATTGGGACAAATTGAGTTTTCAAGTGAATTTGTTATTCCTATAGTTAGAATATATATCATAATTCCCCTAAAGTCAAATTCAGTTTGCTTTCTATTTTGTTTTTTCTCACTAATTTTTTTACAATTTTTGTTTCTGAAAATATACAATATTAAACAAACCTTTGAATATTTTTACTGTTGTCATGAATGACAATTTGTTTTCCTTCTGTGATATTTATATAAAAGAACATGGGTACAAATAAAGAAAATAGTGATTTTAAAACATTACTTCCCACAGTTATGTTTGGTATTTTCTAAATTAGGGGAAAAAGGGAAAGAAATGCAATGTCAAAATCCATTAAAATACTATGTAATATAAATACTGATGAAAAAATACTGCTATACAGCCACTTCAAAATTATATGACTGGATTTCAATCCAGTTCAGGCTGTAGAGATTTTATCACAGTATTGTCAGAATAAAAAATTGCTACAAAAACACAAGCATAAAGCATCCATATCCTTTGCATATGTGTAACGTATGTGTGTGTATATATAAAAATATAAATGAAAGGTTTTACTAAATTTCTACTTTGGATTTGAGGGTTATGCAGGAATTACAGCTTTCTACTGAGAATCTTTAAAGAAATCAGTGATGACATAAAGCAAACTGCTTTATATTATCCCTTGTTTTTTGGACCTGAGATAAACAGATTGGTAGTTTAAGCCTATTTACTGATTTATCTCTTATTTCTGTAAGAAAGAAAGACATGTTTTTTAAAAGTTTGCTCTTATTTTTACAGCTGTCTTCCTATGAACAGAAACTTCTTAAGCTATAAACTTTTAAGGTACAACTCTAAATTACATTATATAACTGTACAACTCAAAATACAATTTTTATTGTTGTCTCTTATTTAGCAAAACATATTTAATACATTAAAAGATTTAGGTTAAATATACAAAGTAAACTGACTTCATAATATTGATCATTAGCCAATTAGCTTTTTAACAGTTGTGCTTTTACTTAGCCTAAAATCACAATTTAAAAAAACCCAGAATGTTGAATAAGTTGAATGGTATTAAGCAGATATTTATACACTTTGAATAAGTCAAGAGGAACTTAAGGATATGAATGATATACTAAGCTTTTTTCCTAGCTTCATTAAAAATAAGTATAAATATTTCATAAAGTCAGAAGAATGATACTGGAAGATACTGTGGGTTGTATGCTTGTGGACTGTAGATAACACATTTTAAAGACACTAGATTACCACTATATTTTATGGCCCCCAACATACTTTTCCCCTTTAATTTAATGATTGTAGTCTGGGAAGACTGAGAGATACCAAGATACAATCACTAAATAATGTGAGTAATAAAAGCAATCAAAATCTTTTAAGAATGGGAAGAGAGAGGATAGGGTAGTGGGAAGAGGAGAAGAGAAGAAGTATATTATTGCTTTCTCAGTACAAAAATTCTTTAGATGTTTATTATCTTTCAGCAGAAGGTGCTTGTCTATATTTTATGGTCAGCAGTTCAGAGAAGGGTAAATAGGCTGGGTCTTGGGGAAAATAAAAAAGGTGCTTCTACTCACTGTTAGGTGATACTGCCTCCAGATTTCTGGGCAAGCCTGGAAAATAAAAATATTGATCAGCTGGGAGCATGAAACAAGGTACTTTACAGCCTGTTGGTTTTGGCATAACCCAGCATCCACCGGTGTCGGTCACAGGAAAATAAGAAGCTTAACTGAAAGGGTCTGCATTTCAGCTTCAAAAACCTGGCTAGACAGTTTAATTGAATTTTACACTGGTTTAACACACTCCCTGCCATTGTCAGCAAGCCAGTAACAAAGTTTTCTCTCTCTCTTTTTCTTTTCAGGTTAGAAGTTTGGGGCACTAAGATGCGATTAAGAGCCATAACTCAGTTAAACTGATAAATGAACAGCAGTGGTCAAAATCAATAAGTCTCACCAAGTACACCTTTTAAAAGAACATTTTGAACTTTGGTGGTATGACAGGAAACAATTTAATATCAACTGCTTTTAAAAAAACTTCACCATGGTTATATATTTCTTATATGTGTTACATGTGTGCTAACTTTTAATATTTTATGAAATAGAGTTCAAGGAGAAACAAAACAAAATAAAACAAAATAAAAAACCACAAGAAACTGCAGTCTATGCTTTACCATGGCCTTTTACCTTAAAAACAAAGCCTAGAACAGGTTAACAACAAAACAAGCAAACAAACAATAACAATAAAAACCATTTATTAGGAGATATTTTCTTATGGACACATAAATATCTTTTTTTCTTACACCTAAACTATGACCCTGTTAAAGATACAGTTTTTCTAATCAAGGTCTTTGTGAATGACTAATCTGTTTATTACCATCTTAGAAAGAGAACTGTTGACAACAGAAAGTATGGTTGTTTTATGTAACTATATTATATTAATACTTTTAGTAAATTAAACCATCAATCTAAGTAAATGACAATTATTAAAGTGAATGTGATTTTATAGCTTTTGTATATATACACACATATACACATACATATGCATGTCTAAAGTTAGAAGGAGTCAAATCTCTTTTTTAAACCCTTACAATCTTTAATATACACTTTTGAAATAACTCTACCTGATTTATTCCTCTTTATTTTTTCAGGATAATGATAAAACTAACAAGAAAGAATCCATTCATTCTGAGAGTATTATATG